>NW_022631041.1:3556581-3559097 GCF_010015895.1 Lontra canadensis
TTGAAGAGGCTGTCTTTTTTCCATTGGACATTCTTTCCTGCTTTGTCGAAGATTAGTTGACCATAGAGTTGAGGGTCTATTTCTGGGCTCTCTATTCTGTTCCATTGATCTATGTGTCTGTTTTTGTGCCAGTACCATGCTGTCTTGATGATGACAGCTTTGTAATAGAGCTTGACGTCTGGAATTGTGATGCCACCAACTCTGGCTTTCTTTTTCAATATTCCTTTGGCTATTCGAGGTCTTTTCTGGTTCCATATAAATTTTAGGATTATTTGTTCCATTTCTTTGAAAAAAATGGATGGTACTTTGATAGGAATTGCATTAAATGTGTAGATTGCTTTAGGTAGCATAGACATTTTCACAATATTTATTCTTCCAATCCAGGAGCATGGAACATTTTTCCATTTCTTTGTGTCTTCCTCAATTTCTTTCATGAGTACTTTATAGTTTTCTGTGTATAGATTCTTAGTCTCTTTGGTTAGGTTTATTCCTAGGTATCTTATAGTTTTGGGTGCAATTGTAAATGGGATGGACTCCTTAATTTCTCTTTCTTCTGTCTTGTTGTTGGTGTAGAGAAATGCGACTGATTTCTGTGCATTGATTTTATATCCTGACACATTACTGAATTCCTGTACAAGTTCTAGCAGTTTTGGAGTGGAGTCTTTTGGGTTTTCCACATATAGTATCATATCATCTGCGAAGAGTGATAGTTTGACTTCTTCTTTGCCGATTTGGATGCCTTTAATTTCTTTTTGTTGTCTGATTGCTGAGGCTAGGACTTCTAGTACTATGTTGAATAGCAGTGGTGATAACGGACATCCCTGCCGTGTTCCTGACCTTAGCGGAAATTCTTTCAGTTTTTCTCCATTGAGAATGATATTTGCGATGGGTTTTTCATAGATGGCTTTGATAATATTGAGGTATGTGCCCTCTATCCCTACACTTTGAAGAGTTTTGATCAGGAAGGGATGCTGTACTTTGTCAAATGCTTTTTCAGCATCTATGGAGAGTATCATATGGTTCCTGTTTTTTCTTTTATTAATGTGTTGTATCACATTGATTGATTTGCGGATGTTGAACCAACCTTGCAGCCCTGGAATAAATCCCACTTGGTCGTGGTGAATAATCCTTTTAATGTACTGTTGAATCCTATTGGCTAGTATTTTGGTGAGAATTTTTGCATCTGTGTTCATCAAGGATATTGGTCTGTAGTTCTCTTTTTTGATGGGATCCTTGTCTGGTTTGGGGATCAAGGTGAGGCTGGCCTCATAAAATGAGTTTGGAAGTTTTCCTTCCATTTCTATTTTTTGGAACAGTCTCAGGAGAATAGGAATTAGTTCTTCTTTAAATGTTTGGTAGAATTCCCCCGGGAAGCCATCTGGCCCTGGGCTTTTGTTTGTTTGGAGATTTTTGATGACTGTTTCAATCTCCTTACTGGTTATGGGCCTGTTCAGGCTTTCTATTTCTTCCTGGTTCAGTTGTGGTAGTTTATATGTCTCTAGGAATGCATCCATTTCTTCCAGATTGTCAAATTTGTTTGCGTAGAGTTGCTCATAGTATGTTCTTATAATTGTCTGTATTTCTTTGGTGTTCGTTGTGATCTCTCCTCTTTCATTCATGATTTTATTTATTTGGGTCATTTCTCTTTTCTTTTTGATAAGTCTGGCCAGGGGCTTATCAATCTTATTAATTCTTTCAAAGAACCAGCTCCTAGTTTCGTTGATTTGTTCTATTGTTTTTTTGGTTTCTATTTCATTGATTTCTGCTCTGATCTTTATGATTTCTCTTCTCCTGCTGGGTTTAGGGTTTCTTTCTTGTTCTTTCTCCAGCTCCTTTAGGTGTAGGGTTAGGTTGTGTACCTGAGACCTTTCTTGTTTCTTGAGAAAGGCTTGTACCGCTATATATTTTCCTCTCAGGACTGCCTTTGTTGTGTCCCACAGATTTTGAACTGTTGTATTTTCATTATCATTTGTTTCCATGAATTTTTTCAATTCTTCTTTAATTTCCTGGTTGACCCATTCATTCTTTAGAAGGATGCTGTTTAGTCGCCATATATTTGGGTTCTTTCCAAATTTCCTCTTGTGATTGAGTTCTAGCTTCAGAGCATTGTGGTCTGAAAATATGCAGGGAATGATCCCAATTTTTTGATAACAGTTAAGACCTGATTTAGAACCAAGGATGTGATCTATTCTAGAGAATGTTCCATGTGCACTAGAGAAGAATGTGTATTCTGTTGCTTTGGGATGAAATGTTCTGAATATATCTGTGATGTCCATCTGGTCCAGTGTGTCATTTAAGGCCTTTATTTCCTTGTTGATCTTTTGCTTGGATGATCTGTCCATTTCAGTGAGGGGAGTGTTAAAGTCCCCTATGATTATTGTATGATTGTCGATGTGTTTCTTTGATTTTGTTATTAATTGGTTTATATAGTTGGCTGCTCCCACGTTAGGGGCATAGATATTTACAATTGTTAGATCTTCTTGTTGGACAGATCCTTTGAGTATGATATAGTGTCC